>NW_019154086.1:83098389-83114360 GCF_002288905.1 Enhydra lutris kenyoni | reverse complement strand
TTATATATTATATAATTTATATATAATATATATTTATATATTATATAATTTATATATAATATATATTTATATATTATATAAATATATACTTTAATATATTTATATAATATATAAATATGTTATGTATAATATATAAATTTATATATATTATATATATCATAAATTTAAAGAGATAGCAACATCACTCATGAGACCATATTTTATAAAAAATGAAATAAAACAGGTGATGAAATTGAGAGAGTGCAGTAATTTCACATCAAAGGAAGAAAAATGGACAAGCACTTATCAGGAAAGGGCTGGGGTTTCACAGACATCGCACTCGTCTGGTAACAGAGCATCACCTGGTTTAGAGATGTTTGGTATCTGCCTTTTCTTTTAACAGAGCTCTTGCTGAAAGGGCAGAAAAGCAACTGTTTCTTGAGCTTCAAAGAATAACCGGTCTCTGTGAGTGGCCTGGAGAGGAGTGCAGTGAGGTGTGAACTAAGATCTAAATGCCCAGTTTCCTGTGTCAGACTGGCCCAGCACTCAGGGCTGAGGGAAACGAGAGGACTAAATGTCTTTTTAGTTCCTATTGTAAGAGAGACAAACAAAAGTGGGATTAGGTTTTCTTAATGGTTCAGCTCCGCAAAGATAAAATGTGACGACTCAGGGAATGGCTGGGGTATGGAAGTGTGTTTTCAGTCTGGTTTCCTGTGACAGACACAGTGACGGGAACATGATCATTCTGGTGACAGAGTCGCAAATTCACTTTGGAAATAAAATTGTGATAGTAATAATAGCTGCTCTCTCTGCACAGTTGCAAAGGGAGTAGAAAGATTAATAATGCCCTCAAGTTGGCCTTGTTTAAGCAAGGAGGATCACTGAAGCAAAGAATCATACAATCTCTTAGAGGCAGTGCATAGAGTTGGGAATGGGAGAAATTCAGAGTTTAAACTAAATTCTCTATGGCCTCCTGCTCCATCTTTCCTCCTGGCTAGCGCTCCTCAGAAATGGCATGATCTAAAAAGCTACCAACAAGACCGTCATCGTAAATGCATAATAACTCATTTCAAAGGGTTTCTTATTTATACAATAGTAAATAAAATTATTTTTCTTCCTTTATTTTTCACGTAGTGCTTTGGAGTTGCCTCCACCAAGCTTTTTCTAAAGGCGACTTTCAACCAAACCAAATCAAAAAACCCTTCACTTTTTAAATTAACCATGAGTTGGTTCACAAATAAAAACCAGTAAAAAACTGAAGTTAGCCATCATGTGATTCCAAGAAGAACTGCAAGGTCCACCTGGCAAACATCGAATAAAGGCCTCATAGGTTAAGATTATGATAGTAAAATAATATGAAACAAACCTGTGACCATTCTCAGAACACCAAGCAGAGGCATAAATTCTAGCAGTTTTAATGGTACACTGTTGAAAAACCTGGCAGGGAGCCTCTCTGCATCTATTTTTTCTGGTTAGATTTTCTATTTTATAGGTATGTCACAACCTATAAAATGGTTATAAATACCACACAGTATATATCTTGTGCCTTAAAAGATGGGGTCATCATACAATATAAAACACCAGTTCAGAAGAGAATTCATACCTACCCAACACAGAGCCAGCAATCCTAACACTTGCCAAATTGAAACCCTGAAGTGTGATTATAACAACGTAATCAAACAAAACTGAGATGAGATGACTTTAAAAAGAGGCCTGAGTTTGTGTGTGTGTTTGAGGTTCACAAAGAGAAATCTTGAGGAGATGTGTAGATGTTACACACATGGAGGGAAAACAAGGGCGGTTACCCATTAAATATAAATACAGTAACATTGAGGGTTTAAATTTATAGGTAACAAAGCTTATATTGTTTCAGAGAAGGGCGACTAGACGGCCCAGTGGGTTAAGCATCCAACTCCTGGTTTCAGCTCAGGTCATGATCTCAGCATCACGAGATAGAGCCCTACCTCAGGCTCCACACTCAGTGCAGAGTCTGCTTTTCTCTCTCTCCCCTTTTACCCCTCTCTATGCTCTCTTTTTCTCTCAAATAAATAACAAATACAATCTTTTAAAAAAAATTATTCCAGAGAATAATAGGATGTTAAGTTACGTTAACTAAATTTTCAGGTTAACTGGGAGTTTAAGCAGAAAGACTTTTCTGGGGGTTCCTGGGTAGCTCAGTGAGTTAGGCTTCTGCCTTTGGCTCAGCATCTGAGGGTCCTGGGATCGAGCCCCGTATCGGGCTCTCTGTTCAGCGGGAGCCTATTTCCCCCTCTCTCTCTGCCTGCCTCTCTGCCTACTTGTGATCTCTCTCTCTCTGTGTCAAATAAATAAAATAAAATCTTAAAAAAAAAAAAAGAAAGAAAGAAAGACTTTTCTGCTGTAATTATTCCAAACAACATTATTTCACCATTTTTTATTGGTCATGTAATAAACATTACTTATTTTTCAATAGGTCAAAGCACTGCAGAGCCTTTGAGTCTCACTCAGTTTCAATGATACCCCAAAGCTGACACACAAGTTAAAAGGACTCTGGTTATTAACTCTTTTTGAAGAATAGCCTAAATATTCACGGAGCCCAGGATACACCTATTTTTAATTGACAACTTCTTAATATCCCCAAACTTTATTGCAATTTGCCTCTTTTCAGAGCAAAATAAAATCTGCTGTGTTATAAATAATATTTTGATTTGACCCAATGCTTTTGTGATAGATTGCTCAAGAAGTAATCCATCCAATGTCACATGAGATCTGTATGTGGTATAGGTTTTAGAGGTGCAGTTACTTGCTAATGACAGTGTGTGGCCTCATATTTTACTCATGGCTTGGACTGATTGATTGAAGTTTATGAGTGGTCGTAAAGGAGAATAAACAGTATATCTGCTCATGGATCATCTTACCATTCTTAGAAAGAATCACCTGGAAATACCCTATTTTAAGGAAAGGTAACCTGAGGTGCTGAGAATCAAAATGATTGCAAAACAGCCACTCTTCAAGGCAATATCTAATTACTTTGCAAAATATAAGTCTAGCACTAGAGCTTTGACAACACACACACACACACACACACACACACACACACACACACACATACACACACACACACCCCCCTCTCTAAAACATTTACCGGAAAAGCAAGTAGTTTCTTTTATAATGAAAATGTAAAACTTTATATTTGAGAAGAGTTTTGAATAATTCTTGGATCATAAATTATCATGACTATATTAGCAGCTCACATGTCTCATTTACAATAGCAAAGAAAGAACAACACTATCTGTCTAAAATTATCTATACCGTACCATGTTTCTTACTGAAGAGCCAATAATTATTAAAATTAAGCAAAACAGCTGTCAATAACACTAATATGAATATAATGCTCCTTAAGGATGAAATATTTACTCTGTAACAGACAGTATGTTAAGTGTCTTCTATATATAAAATTTAATTTTATCCTTATAAAAACTCCGAGGTTGGTATTACCACGCCCATTTTACGCATGGGGCAACTGAGGTTTAAGAAGTTTAAACCACCTCCGGGCACCTGCGTGGCTCAGTGGGTTAAAGCCTCTGCCTTCTGCTCAGGTCATGATCCCAGGGTCCTGGGATTGAGCCCTGCATCTGCTCAGTGGGGAGCCTACTTCCTCCTCTCAATCTCTCTCTCTGTCTGCCTCTCCTCCTACTTGTGATTTTTCTCTCTCTCGGTCAAATAAATAAATAAAATCTTTGGAAAAAAAAAAGTTTAAACCACCTCTTTAAGTTCACAGTTAATCAATAATAGAAACAACATCCAACTAAATTTTGACTCCAATGTCTACGCTCTTAGCTCTACCATTCTTTGTAATACATTTCTTCCAGCTCCAATAATACCCACACTCTCAAGAAAAATTTTAAAGTCCTTTATTCTTTCTATAGTTCAAGTAAGTCCTCATCCCAGGGATTCATGAACTTGCTTGTTTAAAACAAAAAATAAAGGGGCACTTGGCTGAATCAGCCAGTAAAGAATGCAACAACTGATCTCGGGGTTGTGAGTTCAAGCCCCACATTGGGTTTGGGGCTTCTTTCTTTCTTTATTTTTTAAAATATTTAGTTATTTATTTATTTGAGAGGGAGAGAGAGAGAGAGAACAAGTGGGGAGGGGCAAAGGGAGAGAGAATCTTAAGCAGACTCCACACTGAGGGCAGACACTGCATGGGGCTTGCTTTTTAAAAACAAAAACAAAAATAAAACATAAAAACAAATGTCTGTGTTCAGACCCAGATTCTTAAATCAGATTCTCCAGGGGCATCCTAGATAATTTGTCTATTTAATAAGTTTCAGATAAGTATAGATATGTAAGTTCAGATACATTCAGATAACAAACTTCAGATAAGTTTAGGACACTGCCTAGGTCTAGGTTTGGCTCTAGTCCCTTTCAAACACAGACCACTAGGCACCTATCACAAGATGGCAACCTCTCCAACTTTGATTCCACAGAACCTACTGTTGGCATTCAGAATCAAAGCCATCAGAAGCTGCTTGAATTTCCCTTAGGATGTCCCTGTATTTTTACTGCTCAAGCAGAAGGTTGGAATCCATATTCCTATTTTAAATCCTAACAAGTATTAAAAAAATGTGCCTACTATATGTCTAGTATGATGCTGAGCACTGTGAAGACTACACAAGTATAAAAAATAAGAAACTCCTTAGAAGGAATATTGAAAGAAAAATGTACAGGTAGAGTCACCAAGAAAGCAGAATTGGGATTTCAAGAAAAAAAAAGAAAGGAAAAAAAGAAGTGATTCACAAATCAAATTTATTTTTTAAATATTAGAACTAATCATGTCTGTACTGGGGATGAAAATCCAATGGGCACTCTCATTGAAGAGTTTTATTTTTTTTTTTCCAGTAACTTCTATCTGGAGCATAGAGTTTTGTTGCTCAACATTAACGCTCAAAATTAAGTATTTCTTGTATGAGGGGTGATGGAAAATAAAATTATTTTTGAGCTCATACTGATTCAAAAGTTTCTTTTAAAAATAAAACACAAATAAAATACAGAAATTAATACACTACTGAATTTATTGTAATGGTTTCCTGCTATCAAATGGATTCATTTCAAATTAGTTTCCCTTGTAGTAAATAGTATTTTTCTGTATTCAATTTCAAATGAAGAAAAAAAGTATGACTTGTCAAGTTTCTTTTGTAAAGTTTCCTTTTTTTTTTTTTCTCCTTAGTTATCTTCTGCAGTTGGGAATCACATTACTTTCTTTGGCATTTTATGCATACTATCCTAGAATGTTGAAGATATTTTAACAGTGATATTAATATGCAAATTTAATTTTAGTATTTGAATAAAAGAATACCTTCTCACCAATATACAAGTCTTTCATATGTTTATAGAAAACCCAATGTAACTGAAATAAAAATTCTCAATTCTTAGGTAGTTTGCAGATTTGATTATTTGTACCCAATTTCCATTGAAATCCAGGCTTAGGGATTAATAATTCCATATGGAAAACTTAAGGCTGAATTAGCTTTGGACTTAATTTAAAATTGCAGGAAGGAAAAAAATTATAAATAAATAAAATTATAGGAAGAAATTCTATTTTTATTTCGATGTCCACTGTAGATACAGAGGAATGACTATTATTAATAAAAGCATCAGACTCCCAAGGTAAAGGACTTTAAAACATAAAGTGGAACATACCTCTTGGACTAATGTGATAGACAATCAGCTCCCTGTCACAACTGCCTAAAGACAGACACACCTTTTCATGTCTTGTCTTCATCGAGGGCTCCTTTTACTCCCTCTGGAGGGCTTTTGAACTGGGATTTGACATCTCTTAAATCTGTGCTTTCTCTAAGCATAAAGGGGTTTCCTTTTCTTACAGTTTTAGTCTTACATGGAGTTCAGGTCTAACTTAGATTAAAGAGAAGTAGTCTAGGCCTTAGAAAGTCAATGTTTGTTCTTGATCTTTTCTTTTCTTTTGTTTTTATGAGATTGAGCTAAAAACCCCAAAGTGGGACATAATGGCTTTACAGACAGAAAGAAAATATTCTTTATTCTTCTTCTTCTTTTTTTTTTGTTTTTTACTGTAAAAAGCCCACAAGGCTCTTTAATAGAAAGCCCACAGTAGAAGCACTCCTCAAAAGCCACCTTTTTCTTCCTAATAGCCTTAGAGGAGACAGTGTTCAGAAAAGATGACAGCACCAAGTGTTGCTAATGTCAGACCCAGAAACAAGCTAAGTGGTTTAGGGCCCAAATCCCTGTTTACTCTATATACTTGTCAAAACAGGGGAGTTTTTTCATGAGCAAAGGTTTTTTAAAGTTCATTGTCCCTCAAATTCCACAATAAAGAATTTGTCCCTAAACTGAAAAAAAAAAAAAAAAAAAAAAAAAAAAAAAAATGGTTCCTAAAATAAAAAAAAAAAAAAAAAAAAAGAAAGAAATGAGAGCGTTCTCAGATGAGACATAGTGAGAAATAATCTATATGACATCATGAAGAAAGGAGAAAAGGGATGATGAAAATGAAAAACATCTGGATTATGGATACAAAGAACCATTTCGTATGGTGAAAGAACCATTTCGGCATGTCAGTTGAAGACGTGAGTCTGACATTCAAAAACTTGTAGCCATGGAATGGGGCGTCCATTTGGGCTCATATAACATCAAATAATCTGTATCAGAACTAGCAAAGTGCAGATGCAGTTAATTCATTCAACAAATATTTACTGAACATTTGTTATCTCCCAGGACTGTAGGAATAATAATAATAAAATAAAAAGATGGCAGACATCCCCACTCTGTGGATGGCTCGCACATTTCAGAGGGAAATAGAATTTTCTTATTTTGGTGTTCTGAATTGTAGAGACCCTTGAAAGTGCACAGTCTGAAGGACTGGTAGATTTGTTGCCATTTAAAGACAAAGCTCTCATGGTAATAGCTGCCATTTAATTAAAAGATTAGAAGGGCTCTATGTCTGAAGGCCCAGAGATTAGAGCACACTTTCCTCCTCTACTTCACCAAGACAGAACTCTCCATAATTTTAGCATCTTAATTCAATTTCCTGTAACAAACACTTACAGAGCTCCCATAGGCAAAATGATAATTTCTCTAAATTATATTTCAATGCAATATTGATAGCACTATTTGAAGCCTACATTTAATATAAACTACTTGAATAAATCATATTTTCTTCTAATATACACATCATCCTTCCTGTGATAAAATGACCACAAACCGTACCTTGGACAGTCAGAGTAGCTGATACTTCAGCTTTTCCAACCATATTTTCTGCCACACAAGTGTATGACCCCATGTCACCAGCCATCACTTTCCGAATCTTCAGGGTATGATCATCTCTGATTTCGTATCTAGTGATATAACAAACAAATGAGCAGTTAAGTGACGTTCTACTTAAAAAAAAAAAAAATCCCGTCATTGGCAATATGACACATCTAAGGCAGCAAATCAATAACGTGCAACATTCTCTTCAGAAAATTTAAAACAAATGGTGAAATGTGGCATCCCTCTATGTAAGCACACAGAAAGAAAGAGCCCACTTTCCCACTTATGTTGGCTAAACAATTAAACTGTTTTCCAAACAGGTATTTTTGGGTAAAGTTGGCACTTCCTCATTTATTTCCTCAAGCTACTGTCCTCATACTAAAATCAAAAGATGGTAACCATTAAATAAATTCCTATTATATGCTGGACTTTGTTTTATAGGTCTACTCTTTCAAAATTCTTACAACAACTACCTGAAGTATTGGGGTGCCTGGGTGGAATAGTCGGTTGAGTGTCTGACTCTTGGTTTGGGCTTAGGTTGTGATCTCACAGGGTCATGAGACTGAGCCCTCCATCAGGCTCTGCGCTCACTGCAGAGTCTGCTTGGGTTTCTCTCTCCCTTTCCCTCTGCTCCTCCCACTTGTGCACTCTCTCTTTCTCAAATAAATTAAAAAACCTTAAAACATTGTAGGAAGTATTGTGCTCATCTTTATTTTGCAGATGAGAAACTAGACACATAAGAAAGGAAAGTCAGCTGGCTTTGGTTCTCAGCTAGGTCAGTGGCAGAATTGATACCTGAACCCAGGCTCTCATTCTAGAGTTTACTTGCCTTGCCTCATCTTCTGTCCCCTTCAATGTTGGGTTTCTTTCGAAGTTTCACTTTAATCCTCTTCTTACTCTACATAATATCCCTGAGTTTTATTAGCTACTAACAGTTATCTGCTGACCAGCTGCAAACACTCCCAACCCCTATTTCACTGAAGCTCCAAATTCATAATCCCAAATGATTGATAGTTAGACAACATATCACACAAGTATCTAATATATCTTAGGTTCAATACAACTTTCTTTTCTTTCTCCACTGTATAAACCAACTTCTCCTAATATAATCTCCTGGTATCTTCCTTCCCCAGCGCTCTGTATGTAACAAATCATCCAATTCATTGGCTTAGTTTCAGAAATTTGTGTCCACCATGGACCTCTATCCCTATTTCCTGCTCCAGTTCAGGCAATCCACATCTCTTTTCTGGATAAAAACAACCATGGTGACCCTGCCGTTAGCTTCACCCCACATTAATGTAATATCCATGGCACTAAAAGATTATTTTCTCTAAAAAGTAATCCTGTTGTGGGTATCTGGCTGGCTCAGTGTGTAGAGTATGTGACTCAATCTCAAGATTGTTAAGTCTGAGGCCCACGTTGGCTGTAAAGATTACTTAAAAATAAAATCTTTTTTAAAGATTATTTATTTTTTAGACAGAGACAGCACGAGTGCAGGAGTGCACGGGGGTAAAGGTAGAAGGAGAGGGAAAGTCTCAAGCAGACTCCACACAGAGTGTGGAGCCTGACGGGGTGTTCGATCTCATGACCCTGAGATCACAACCTGAGCTGAAACTAAGAATCAGATGTTCAACCGACTCTGCCACCCAGGTGCCCCTAAAAATAAAATCTTTAAAAAAAAAAGTAATGCCGTTCCTTCAAATTCCTCTTGACTCATCGGTATACACGCAATATGATTCAAAATTCCTCACTCTGTTATACAAAGCCCCTGATCATTTGGCCCCAGTATCTCCAATCTGACAGAACTCTTGCTACATGCCCTTTGAGCTACCCATGCTAAACTTCCCACCACTCAAAGCATGTGACATTCTTTCTCAGATTTGTGTCTATGTTATAATGTCTCTTTTCCTGGAATACTCTTCTCTTCTTTCTTGCTTTTCAAATTTATACTTATTTTTCAGGGCATTGTTTACATGTCACTTTCCTGTGAGAACTCTCTCCTGATTTCCTACTCCCCTAGGTCTCCATCTATGTGACAAAGGGTTTGCCATGTTATTCTGTATCTATCCACACAAACCTTTTGGGAGCTCCTTGAGAGCAGAAATGATGTCTAGGACACTGTAACCCCCAAACCTAGCAAGGGCTCAACACATGTTTGCTGAATGAATGGAAAGACAGCTTAACGACGACACTTGAAAGCTTCATTTCACTGTCTCGTTCCCTGAGGCTGCAAGTGTAGTTCTGCTCTTAACCAATTTAAAGTCTTGACAGATAGCAAGAAACTCTGACTTCTCCTGCCCTTCCCTGGTGATTTGGTAGCTAAGGAAATAGAAACCTGCTTTTTAATTGGGTCATACCTATATCTTTACTGCTAGACCTCCCTTCCCTTTCCTACCCACTGCCATAAAAGAAATGGCTATTAATTGTGCTCTAGTTGGACAGAAGAGAAACCTGTTGAAGGACTATCACATTCGACAAGTGTTCCCTGGGCAAGCCAAGGTCATGAATCCACAGTTCTTATGTGAAACTCTCAGAGAAAGCATGATAACCTCCTCCTGATTCTAATTATCACTAATATTGCACCTGGCCCCTGATCAAAAAGTCTAGAAAAGACTAGTCTAACGACACATATACAAGCGGGGGTCCAATGAGAACAGTAAAAATTCCGAGCAGATGAATCATATCATCATATTCTGATCTGTACCTGGATTTGGGCAGTTCTCCATCGTCTTTTCTCCATCGTACCGTAGGCACAGGGTCACCTCGGGCCTCACATTTAAATTCTGCACTGTCATCTACTGTTACGGCCAAATTACTAGGTCTCTTCACAAACGATGGTCTCTCTAAAATGAGAAAAAGCTATCTCAAGAACAAATAAAAATGAAAGACTAAAAACCATTTGAGATGTTCATAAAGACATTTATGATTTCAAATATTATTTAGAAAATTATTTCACCTGGTTCCCTTCCTCTAGAAACCCCTCCCTAGGTTTTGAGTTTTCTCCTAGTTTTTTTCCCATGTCCTGGCTACTTTAGCTTGGGCTACTTGACTAATTCCTTGTCTCCTCTCCCAGCCTGTAAATTTACCCATTTACTATCTAAAAAGTGACTTCTTTCTCCCTGCTCTAAAGAAACTGAAAAATGATAGGAGATCTACTTTACAGTGAGTGGATTGGATAAAATTTCACTTACCCAGAACAGTTAGCTCTGCTACTTCACTCTCACGTTCCCCAACCATGTTGGTACCAACACAAACGTATTTGCCAGCATCACTTTTGCGGGTGTAAGTAATCATGAGCTTTCCACCTCGTATCTTAAAAAAAAGTTTTACAGGAATACTATTAAAATTGCTTTAGCCATGTTGACACAACAGAAGTCTTCCTAAGTGAAGTCTACTTTCCAAACAAAGAACAAAACATAATTATATCAAAAAGCTGATATGCAGTATTTGCTATATTTATAGGTAGTAACTTTAGACAGAATTTGTACCATATATACCATATAAAAGTGGCCAAACTCTTTTACTTACCTACATTTTCCTATATAGTTATTACATTCGGAACAACTAGAAATTTCTATTTCTATACTGGCCAAGTTCTTTCCTATTATTTAGTTAAATGAAAACCAAACAAGTGCATGAATAATTTGGTTAGCAAGCAGGGAAAAAAAAAAAGGAAATTCTTAATACCATATGAGTATACTTAACATGTAAATTCGGATTAGCTTTAAATGATTTCAAGGAAGCATATTCTGGTACTAGAAGACATGGGAAAAAATGTCCCTAATTACTTAATTTATCAGGTTTGCTTTAAAGGAATATATTGTTAAAGATCCCAAACTGTGCAGAAACTGACATGGTCTTTAAAAAAAAAAAAAAAAAAAAAAAAAGGCATTGCTGCTGCCCAAGTAGTTTCCTGGGGACTTAGGAGGCAGAGACTGAACAGTTCCCAATAAATCATTTTGAAAGTCATTTGGACACACTCTTGAACATTGAATTATTTGAAGAAGAATTAATTACAAATGTAAGCAGATTTCCAGTACAATAAATAGGCTGAGGTTAACCATGAATTAAGATTAGTTTGCAGAAATTGAACTATCTTTACTTAATTTAATAGGCTTTTGGTGGAGAGTTGGGTTCAGTTCCCCAGGAACATTGACAATGCTCTGAACCTTGGAATGTTTTTGTCAGGGATAACTTCTAGAATGTTTCATGTAGGTTTTGACCTTAACCTCATAGTTATTCTGTATAGTGTACTGATGAGAGAGAGAGAGAGGGAGGGAGAGAGAGAAAGTGCAAGGGAAAGGGAAGGAGGGAAGAGGGAGAAAAAGCAAAGCAAAGCAGGCAGGAAAGAACTATCCAAATGGAAATTTTTTTCCATCATAAACTTGGAGTTTATTGAAAGCTCTACTTTATAAAGTAACTGTTTTGGAGAGCTGTAACTGCTTAGTTTCAATCCAGACACCCAAACTAGACACTGCGTCCAAGTCTTTATGTGTTAGGACAAACTAAATAAGAACTGTGCAGTTTTTATTTCTGTAACTTTTAGAACTTAATAATTGTCAGTCATTTTATTAAAACAATAATCATGATTCTCTAGGTACCATTACAAAAACCACACAGGGACTTTTCTCCATATTGCTCATGACTCTATTTCTCATACCTAGAATAATGCCTCCACACAGTAGTCACTTAAAAGATTTTTGTTGAATACAAACTGTTTTTATACATAAAATCTAGCCTGTCATCCAAGGAGCCATTTCTATAAAGGTTTATAGGGAGTTATAAGATATGTTTTATATGTATATATGTTTTTCATATATACTTATCTAAATTTCACACAGAATAACACAAAGAAACAAATGTCACACAAAAACAAACAAATCTTCCAAAAGTTAACGAATGCCAATACTTGGTAGTCTTCTTTTTTTTCTCTCTCTCTCTCTCACACACATAATATAGATAGACATAGGTACAGATTCACCTCTACCTCTACTCACACACACTTTTCTAATGTAGAATAATGTGATCTACGCTCTTCTATAGGCATTTTCAACTCCGTAGTATGTTGAGAATATTTTTACATTTTAAATGTTGAAGACATTGTAGACAGATCCTCCCCAGCGACTCCCAGTGACTCCTCAGCGACTAAACAGTACTCCATTATACATAGTTCTCATTGTATAGATTCATCATACTTTACCAGACTATTCCCCTACTGATAGATGTTGAAGATAGTTCATTTTTCCCTCTTCTAAATCAGCATCTTTTCTCACGTGTGCAGTTATCCCGTTAGAAAGTCTCAAATGGAAGTCTTAATTCAAATGTCCACCCAACCTTCAGGCTCCTGGTTCACAGAGCTAACTATTTGATGTTTCATAAAGTGGCTTTTGTGTGAATATATCATTTAAATTTTGGTCTTTATTATAACACTGTTGTGAGGCTGTTAGGGCAAGGGTTCTACTAACTTCATTTTTCACTTAAGGAGCCACCAGCTCAGCTAAGCATAGTCTCCTTGCCCAAAAAGCTCCTCTCTGCCCATCATCACAGTATGTTTTAATTTTGTGTTCAGTGTCAGCATTCCTCCCTGACTGTGACCTCTGAGGCAGAGAAGCATATCTCAATCATCATTTAGCCCTAAGACCTGTCATAGTATCTAGAAAATAGTAAAGAAATGTGTGAAAGGAAAGTGACTCACCCAATGTCACTTAGCAAGTGGGAACAGATTTTAGCCAAGATAGAGGTCTTTGGCTACACGAGATGTGCAAATGACAAGAAACATACAGCCCACAGCACTGTTATAACTGCGGCTTAATGAACTTGAGTTTAATAAGCTTGACTTCTTGAGGTTCAGAAAATTCGAGAATCCTATCAAGATTCAGACCATTAAGACCTGGTATCGCCTTTTGTCATGTACTTATTTTGAAACACCTCCCATAAAAATTTCTAAAATCTTGAGGAAATAAAATCATTCCTGAAAAAATGAAGGTGACAAGTTCTATTCCTGATACGAAAGTTAAATGATCTGAGATGTGGTCCCAGATGATGTTCCACTATTAGATCTTTAATTTTGGACAAGGCATTGAGTCTCCTCCTCTGCCTTACAATCTAACTTTAAATGTTCCTGCACATGTAGGTGGTCACTTCATTGCGGAAGGGATTGTACATTCATGAGTAAAAGCTATAGCAAAATAAGAGGGAGTCAACAAATCCTGTAAGTATTCTTTGTGCTTTAAAAGTCAGTGAGTCATATCCATAATAAAATACAAGGCTTTGTGAATAATTTTAAGATACATTCAAATGTGGAGAAAAATGAGAGTCAGAGAATGATAAAGCATAAATAATTTTCAACTGTACGGACATTTTTACAGCTTCAGGATAACATAGTACTAATTTACTTTTACAAATCTTAAATACTTGGGAATGTAGAGTTTTAAATCAACTCACCGATGCACACATGGGGCACCAATTAGCTTTATATATTGCAGCCCAACACTGTTATATTTTGAAAGGATCCTTATATTGGGTTGAAGGGAAATTTTGTTAACGTGAGTTATGAAGGGGGTGCCGGGGGACTCTCAGAGAGGATGGGATTCCAATGTTGCGCTGAATGGGAGGAAGCAATAACTAAGGTGAACGACAAATTCAAAGAAAGCCATCAAGTACTGAAGCATGTGTGGTTCACAGCCTATTCCTAGAACTCTAGCTATGCCCTTGACCTTGAACAGACAGGTGTGAGCTGCGCAGGTCCACTCACAGGCGGATTTTTTCAATAAACACCGTACAGTATTGTAAATGCATTTTCTCTTCTTTATGGTTTTCTTAATCACGTTTTCTTTTCTCTAGCTTACATTATCCTAAGAATACAGTAGAGAATACATATAATATAGACAGTGTTATGTTCCTGTTATGGGTAAGGCACCCAGTCAATAGCAAGCTATCGGTTAAGTCTGGGGGGAATTGAAAGTTATACATAGATTTTTGACTGTGCAGGGGGTGGGTACCCCTAACCTCTATGATGCTTAAGAGTCAACTGTATTCACACTTGGCTCAATCTTGAAAAGACTTTTAAACCCATCTGCCAGGAGACTTACGCTTTGGTGACACGTAGCTATGTTTTGCTACTAAATATAGAGAGAGAAGCCTTCCTTCTCTCTAAGATTTTAATCTACAGAATGCTTTGCTAAACCATATTTACTGTTCAAATTAAAAATAACCCACCAGGCATTTTACAAAATATTTTCTTGTCCTTTGTAAGTAAACACCAGTTGTATGGCTCACGAGGACATTTATTTCTACAAGAGAAGTTTTTAAATGATCCCCTATCTCAAGAAGCCTTCTCCATTAGAAACATAATATAACTAAAAGCATACATTTGTCACACCTGTTCATTTATATATAATTTCTGTATCAATGAAAAAAAACTAAAATAATGAATTGAGGCCTAAAAATAAAAATATTAACCTTATAAGGCATTTTTTGGAAAATGCATTTTTTCTTGAATAACAGCAAGAGATATTAATCATCAATGGCTGCTTGAAGTCAACTAAATTGCACTTTTTCCCTCCCTGCTCAAGGTGTTTTTTACCAGCATTATCTGGTCGGAACCAAACTCAAAACGAAAATACCGACACAAACTTAAAAAAGAGAGAGAGAAAGAAGATTTCTAAATCCCAGATAATCTTTCAAATTGTACTTCACATTGGAAAGCCAAGCGAGCATGGGCCCTGGAATCACCACGTCTTCGTATATACATGGGGGGGTCAGGCAAGGTGTTCACGCCTCGGTACCTCTGTTTCTCATCTCTAAAATGGGGATTCTCTTAACACAAGTCTCCAAGGATATAGGGAGTTACATGAACTAAATCATGTAGAGTACTTAGAAAAATGCCTGCTCATCATAATTATATACTATGCTTATGGATTTAATGATTAAAGGGACCCATTTGCCTAATCAAAACCGATCTTCCTTTGCAAGGCCACGTCCAGAAGCTTTTTATTAAAATGAACTAGTTACACATCTTCCAATGCTTTTGTCAGTAAAAGGTTTATTTGCATGAACGTAGGAAAGCCTGAGAAACAAGTAATTCTCAGGCCAAATACGTTCTTATTTCCTCCAAAACAGTGATTCTTTATGAGGGCAATCACCTATCCTCTCCCAGGAAATATATGGCAATGTCTTAAGATATTTGTGGTTGTCACCATTGGCGGGGAGCAGGTGTGTTACTAACTGCTGGGGGGCAGAGGCCAGGGAGGCTTGGAAACAGCTACAATGCACAGTGGAGTCCTCCACCAAAAAAGGGATTATCACACCCAAAATGTCAGTAGTGCCGAGGTTGAGAAATTTTGCCTAAAGGCCTGGCTCAGGCCTAAGGATAAATGCTGGATTAAAAGAATAGGAAAGAGGAGTTAAAATTAGACAAAATAATAAGTATTTATTCTATTTCAGAAATCAGTGCTGCAACTTCTGAGATTAGTATAAATACCAACCCCCACCCCCGACGTACATCTTCTACCCTGTTAGTAAGACAATTTCATTCTAAAATACTGCATTCCATTCTGTACTCATTGGCAATAACAGTTAAGGGTCTCCAAGCAGACATGACAAGTTAAATGGAAAACTAAACAAGTCTCACCAAACCTGGAGGAAACTGATCTCCTTAGAGATGTCAGAGACTGAAATTGACAAAGGGGAAGGAAGAAACAACAAAGTGTAGCAGATAGAGAAATACC